>NC_050184.1:17479785-17484785 GCF_008315115.2 Sander lucioperca
TCCCAATCCAAGGGCATGTGTCATAAAAGAAAAAAGAAAAGGAAAGAAAACAGGAAAGAAAACAAATTGCTATAGGGATTGAGTGTTCTGCTTAAGGACACATCAGTTAATGTAGCAGAATAAGATTTGAACCCAGGTCTTCCATGTCAAAGGTATGTGTCATAACCACTACACTATGATTGAAAAGTGTTAGAGTTGGAAGCTAAACTGCATTATCTACGTGAAGAGCTAAAATACATTGTTAGAAAAGCTGGAAGATGAACTGTAATACTGTCAAAGATGAAAGTTGAAATGAATTACCTGAAAATGTCTTAATATTTAAAAAAGTATAAATAGTAGAAAAAAGTTGAAGAAGTCCTATCATTAGCTGAAAGAGCTGAACATTTTAAAAGGTGAATGGTTTTAATAGCTGAATGTATGCAGAAGTTACGGAGAGCCAAAATAAAACGTCAATAGCTGAATTGCCAAAGCTAAACTGGTTGAGTAGCTTAAATCCGTAAGAATAAGTTGAAGTAGTGAGAATAGCTGAAAAAGGGAAATAACATCTTGGTCAGGGACACATTGACAGGTGTACCACAGTGGGATTGGAACCCATGCCTCCCACACCAAAGGCATAAGACATGCAGAAATGTCTGAAAAGGCTGAAAGACTGCTGCTGCTGTCTGTGAAAGTGTTGTCATGGTGACGAGTGTTTATAAACATCCTTTGATCAGTTAACGACCGTGTCACCTGCTGATAAACTGCACCTGCTAATGCTGAGTGACAGACAGTGTGAGAGAACCCTTCAAACAAGCCTTCAAACAAGCCTTAATAAATCCACAACAGTACATGCTATCGAAACACCGACTTCACCGTTAGAGACACAAGACCTTTGTGAACGTATTCATGTAAAATTTATGTTGGTAAACTTAAAAATGTGGGCATATCAGCGATTTAAAAAAGTGGTTCGCTCTGCGTTTCGCTCAGAAATGTGAAGTATGTTAAACAGGGCAGTGGATGAACAGAGATGTGGAACTCTTGTCATTTGGAAGCTCATCGAGCCAACAGTATAAGGCATATTGCAAAACTGAGCACATTGGCTGAAACTAGACAAAAATACCTACGTTTTGATGTATAAATTGTGTATGACAAGTAGATATTGTGGGCGTGAGAGCAATTTATAGAGAGGGGACAAAGATTTTTTTCCTAAGCTGCTACACTCTAACGATGACATCATCCACTCTGCCAGACGCAATACACACTCACTAGAAACACAGAAAAATCCTGAAATGATCACTAAACTTAAACAGCTTTTTTACAAAAACTGTAAAAGATATCAAACTGAAAAGATAGAGCCGGATAACTGAATATTTTGTGAACATTTTAAAGTTTGTTTGGCGTCTGTAGGTGAAAGTATGAAGGAGCTGAAAATTTTGGGAGCGGAAGAAGATTTTAAGGATTTGAAGCATGTTCTCATTGACTTCAATGTTAAAAAAAAGTCATAAAAAGCTGAATATTTTAAAAAGTATAAATAG
Source organism: Sander lucioperca (assembly GCF_008315115.2). Taxonomy (NCBI): domain Eukaryota; kingdom Metazoa; phylum Chordata; class Actinopteri; order Perciformes; family Percidae; genus Sander; species Sander lucioperca. Next base: position 17,481,300 of record NC_050184.1, read on the forward strand.
TAGAAAAAAAGTTGAAGAAGTCCCATCATTAGCTGAAAGAGCTGAACATTTTAAAAGTTGAATGGTTTTAATAGCTGAATGTATGCTGAAGTTACAGAGAGCCAAAAAACGTACGGAATAAGAAGCAGCAGAATAATAACTAGAAAATGCATTTCCTGCGGAAAATGCGTGGGAATGCTGAATTGCTAAAGCTAAACTGGATGAATAGCTTAAATCAGTAAGAAGAAGTTAAAGTAGTGATAATAGTTGAAAAAGTGGAAATCGGTTTAATGAGTATGAATTTCATTAAAAAGTTGAATAACACCACTAATGTATAAAATAATTTATTTTTATTTTATCTGAAATTATTTATCATTATGGAAGACTTACAAATGTTGTGAGAAACATTGATGAAAATGCAGAAATATGGAACAAATTGTTTGATAAATCTCAAATGCATTGCACTACACCGCTGAAAAACTTGGAAGTTGGAAGCTGAACTGCACATAAGTGAAGAGCTGAAATACATTTTAGAAAAGCTGGACGCTAAACTGTAATACTGTCAAAAGTGGAAGTTTCAATGAATTGACTGAAAATACTTATTATCAGCCATATACATTGCATATAACAAACAAGCAGAAAGAGAGAGACAGGAAAAAGAGAGGAATGATAAAAGGAGAGGAAAAAAAGAGAAAAAGAAGTAACTTTCAATTGCTATATATGTCAGTGGTAACACATCTTGAGGTGAGTATGGGTAAAGTGTTTACCTCAGGGACACATTGATTGATGTACCTCAGTGGGATTTGAAGGATTTGAAGCATGCTCTCATTGACTTCAATGTTTAAAAAAAAGTCTTAAAAAGCTTAATATTTTAAAAAGTATAAATAGTACAAAAAAAGTTGAAGAAGTCCCATAATTAGCTGAAAGAGCTGAACATTTTAAAAGTTGAATGGTTTTAATAGCTGAACGTATGCAGAAGTTACAGAGAGCCAAAAAATGTACCGAATGAGATATAAGATATAAGAACTAGACAGACAGAGAGAGAGAGGAATAGACAGAGAGAGAGGAATAGACAGACAGACAGAGAGAGAGAGAGAGAACGAGGAATAGACAGAGAGAGAAAGAGGAATAGACAGACAGAGAGAGAGAGAGATAGACAGAGAGAGAGAGAGAGAGAGAGAGAGAGAGAGAGAGAGAGAGAGAGAGAGAGAATAGACAGAGAGAGAGAGAGGAATAGACAGACAGAGAGAGAGAGAGAGAGAGAGAGAGAGAGAGAGAGGAATAGACAGACAGAGAGAGAGGAATAGACAGACAGAGAGAGAGAGAGAGGAATAGACAGACAGAGAGAGAGGAATAGACAGACAGAGAGAGAGGAATAGACAGACAGACAGACAGAGAGAGAGGAACAGACAGACAGAGAGAGAGAGAGAGAAGAGAGAGGAATAGACAGACAGAGAGAGAGAGAGGAATAGACAGAGAGAGAGAGAGAGGAATAGACAGACAGAGAGAGAGGAATAGACAGACAGAGAGAGAGAGAGGAATAGACAGACAGAGAGAGAGAGAATAATAGACAGACAGAGAGAGAGAGGGACAGACAGAGAGAGAGAGAGAGAGAGAGAGAATAGACGAGAGAGAGAGAGAGCGAGAGAGGAGGAATAGACAGACAGAGAGAGAATAGACAGACAGACAGACAGAGAGAGAAGAGAGAGAAGAGGAATAGACAGACAGAGAGAGAGAGAGAGAGGAGAGAGAGAGAGAGAAGGAATAGACAGACAGAGAGAGGAGAGAATAGACAGACAGAGAGAGAGAGAGAGAGAGAGAGAGAGAGAGAGAGAAAGGAATAGACAGACAGAGAGAGAGAGGAATAGACAGACAGAGAGAGAGGAATAGACAGACAGAGACAGAGAGAGAGAGGAATAGACAGACAGAGAGAGAGAGAAAGAGTGAGAAAGAGGAAGGAATAGACAGACAGACAGAGAGAGGAATAGACAGAGAGAGAGAGAGAGGAATAGACAGACAGAGAGAGAGAGAGAGAAATAGACAGAGAGAGAGAGAGAGAGAGGAAGGAATAGACAGACAGAGAGAGAGGAATAGACAGACAGAGAGAGAGAGAGAGAGAGAGAGAGAGAGAGAGGATAGACAGAGAGAGAGAGAGGAATAGACAGACAGAGAGAGAGAGGAATAGACAGACAGAGAGAGAGAGAGAGAGAGAGAGAGGAATAGACAGACAGAGAGAGAGAGGAATAGACAGACAGAGAGAGAGAGGAATAGACAGACAGAGAGAGAGAGAGAGAGAGAGAGAGGAATAGACAGACAAAGAGAGAGAGAAAGAGTGAGAAAGAGGAAGGAATAGACAGACAGACAGAGAGAGGAATAGACAGACACAGAGAGAGAGAGGAATAGACAGACAGAGAGAGAGAGAGAGAAATAGACAGAGAGAGACAGAGAGAGAGAGAGAGCGAGAGAGGAAGGCATAGACAGACAGACAGAGAGGAATAGACAGACAGAGAGAGAGAGAAAGAGTGAGAAAGAGGAAGGAATAGACAGACAGAGAGAGTGAGAGAGGAATAGACAGACAGACAGAGAGAGGAATAGACAGACACAGAGAGAGAGAGAATAAGGAATAGACAGACAGAGAGAGAGAGAGGAATAGACAGAGAGAGAGAGGATTAGACAGACAGAGAGAGAAAGAGAAATAGACAGAGAGAGAGTGAGAGAGGAATAGACAGACGGAGAGAGAGGAATAGACAGACAGAGAGAGAGAGAGAGAGAGAGAGAGAGAGAGAGAGAGAGAGGAAGAGACAGACAGAGAGAGAGAGGAATAGACAGACAGAGAGAGAGAGAGAGAGAGAGAGAGAGAGAGAGAGAGAGAGAGAGAGGAATAGACAGACAGAGAGAGAGAGAGGAATAGACAGACAGAGAGAGAGAGAGAGAGAGAGAGATAGACAGAGAGGAATAGACAGACAGAGAAAGAGGAATAGACAGACAGAGAGAGAGAGAGAGAGGGAGAGAGAGAGAGAGAGAGAGAGAGAGAGAGAGAGAGAAAGGAATAGACAGACAGAGAGAGGGATAGGAATAGACAGACAGAGAGAGAGGAATAGACAGAGAGAGAGAGAGAGAGAGAGAGAGAGAGAGAGAGAGAGAGAGAGACAGACAGAGAGAAACAAACAGACAGACAGACAGACAGAGAGAAACAAACAGACAGACAGACAGACAGAGAGAGACAGAAACAGGGAGAAATGGAGACAGAGACAGAGCGACAGAGAGAGAGACAGAGACTTACAGAGACAGACAGACAGACAGCGAGAAACAAACAGACAGAGAGAGACAGAGACAGGGAGAAACAGAAACAGACAGACGGACAGAGACAGGGAGAAACAGAGACAGACAGACAGAGAAAGACAGAGACAGACAGAGAGACAGAGACAGACAGACAGACAGACAGAGAGAGAGAGACAGAGACAGACAGAGAGACAGAGAGAGACAGACAGACAGAGACAGATAGAG